>NW_027131524.1:0-2542 GCF_026122565.2 Emydura macquarii macquarii
AAACCCACAGGATAATTAAATAAGACACTGAAGTCCTTATGAAGGGGATCACTCATCTCAGACACCACCCAGCAGTTAGGCAGGGCACAGCAGGCTCTCCCCTTCCTGGCATTCCCTGTTGACAGCCACTCTGGTCTTGTGATGGTCTGCCCCTTCCCTTCCATGACTCAGCCCTCCAGCCAGATAACATGTTTAAGTCTGCTGCTTTTGGGGTATATAAAGAGTCCAGCAACAAGGTAGCTCTCTAGGTTAGGCAAGGGGGCTCTGGATCCCTCAGTGGGTTGAGGTCTCAGGTTCTTGACCTGTCCTCTAGACTCCATGTGTCATGGGTTGGCTTTCTGCCTTTGGCACCTCCAAGGGTTGATAAGGGAATTCAGGTGCACCCTCTCCAGCAGATTCCGATATAGGGCCCAGTGTAAGCAGCTAAGACCTGCACCACCAAAGTGCTATATTGCTGCCTCCTTGGATAACTTCCTGCCACTCCCCTCTTTCTCAATGGTAAAATAAAAAAACCCCAACAATTAAATACCTGGAATCAAAGACAAAGTCTCATCCCTTCTGAGAATGACAAGTCTCTTTCCTGCAGGTTTGCCAACATCCCTACAGCCAGGCCTCAGGCAGCTGAGCTCCTGCAGCTCTCCTTCCCAGGAGTTCAGGGTATAGGTCAGTTCACCTCCGCTATCTGCTGCTCAACTGAGCTGGCCTGTTCTCCTGTCAAGCTCCTCCTCCAAGCCATGTATGCTTCTCATGTGTGGTGGGGTGAGAGTGCCTGGACCCAGAGCAGCTGCTTATCTCGTTCCTTACTTATCCAGATTTTGTATATACTATCTCAGTCCTATATAATACATTGGTCACATTTATTGTACCAGGAAATTTAATTTTAAAGTTTCATTAAAGTATGAGAGACAGTAGAAAGGCTATTTATGCATTACATTTAAAAGTGATTAATTGCTTTAAAGGTATTAATTAGAATTCCTTAAAGAACAGCTCAATGTCAGATGCAAAAATTGTTCACTAATTAATAAGGGCCAGAGTCAATAATGTGCCCCACAAGAAGGTGCAGCTCAGGAATGATGCAAAGCTGGCGTTATACCGAGGGGCTGATGCACTAACTTACGGCAGCTTCCCCACATCTGCCAATAGGTTGCTCCACAGCTTGATAATTAGAACACAAAGGGCTCATGCCACTCCCCCTCCTGCTCTGTTATGTCTCCTGCCCTCAGCTCTCCCGTCAGTGGCTGAGTATGGGCACTACGTAGGGCTGGTATAGTACTGGTGGAATTCCTCAGGATGTTAGTCCCTTTTTGCCACCAGAACATCATAAAGAGGCCATAATGGGGGCAAGAATCTGCCCCCAAGGCTCATGTCTGATTTTGTTTGCTCAGCTTTTCTTTACTTATGTGGTGTCCTGTAAGTTTCAACTGTGCCCACGAGTACGGAGTTGCTAAGGGTATTTGCTTTTAGTACACTTTGTTTATGGGAACGCATGATCATGGAGACAGATGGAGGCAAATGTGGAAAGCGTTCCAAGGGACAGATTCTTCATTCTTCAGAACTGTATTGAAACCTGCATTGTAGACAGGTTAATCATCACATGAGTTTGTGACTGCTATTTCTCTTCTGCTCGACTTCACTTTTCCAGCTCAGTGTTTAAAAATAAAATTAATCGACCCAGAAAAATGACCTGAATCTCAATAACCTCCAGAATGCTGAATCACCCTGCAATTCACTGAAATCTACTGAATGAAGGCATAACATTTCTCACAGGATTGTAAAAGGGAGAGGAAGACGCCACCAAGTAGTTTTGCACTTTCATAATCAGGTGAAGAAACCTGGTAATGTTAAAGGGACAGCTTAAAATTAAAGGGCTGGGTTCATCCCTGGTGTGCTGTAATAGTACTGAAAAGCAATGAAAACATACAAGGGATTAATATGGCCTAACTAACTTACATTTTTATTATAAAATTAGGATAAATTGAAGGTTTGATGAGATTTTTGCAGAAAAGAACTCACTGGAGTAGAAAGTGGAAGTGCAGGACCTGCTACTCCATAAATCTTTGAGGCAAAACCTTGTAAATGGGTCATGAACATGGAGGTTGGATTGTATGTATTAAAATTTTGAAATCTATTGCAAAAATAGGCCATTGTTAGCACCAAAAAGTACTGCAAAGTACTGTAAAAAAAGGCTGGATAGTATGCTATATGCTATTATATTATTATGATTTGCATGGTAGCATATGTGAGCCCTAATCTAGGATCAGAGCCCCAGTGCTAGCACTGTACAGATAAGTAACAAAAAGACAGTCCCACTCCAGAGAACTCACAACCTACATGCACGGAGCCTGATGGGGAATATCTCTGTGCCAAACATGCCAGAGGGCTTGCAGTTCTGCTGAGAATGCCATAACATGCCTATAAACAAGGGCAGAGTTGGGCAAATTCTGCTCAAAGTTACACCCAATGATGTCTTTGGAGATGGCTGATCCTCTATTGCACTGTGTGTTTTTAGCAACCCTTTTGACAAACAGCCTGGTGAGGATTT
>NW_027131525.1:0-24865 GCF_026122565.2 Emydura macquarii macquarii
GTCCCAGGGAGGGTGGGGCTAGGCTGTTCTCGGTGGTGGCAGATGACAGAACAAGGAGCAACGGTCTCAAGCTGCAGGGGGGGAAGTCTAGGTTGGACATTACAAAAAAAAATTCACTAGGAGGGTGGTGAAGCACTGGAATGGGTTACCTAGGGAGGTGGTGGAATCTCCATCTTTAGAGCTTTTTAAGCTGAGGCTTGACAAAGCCCTGGCTGCGATAATATAGCTGAGGTTAGTCCTGTTTTGAGCAGGGGGTTGATCCCTTCCAGCACTAATATTCTATGATTCTATGATTCTATTTCATTCACACTGGTTGTTGGGTACGTCAGAGAGATTGAACAAATATGAAGAGGCAGATCCCCAGTAGATGTAAGTCAGCCATACCTCCATTAAAGACAGTTAGGCTAGTTACGCAGTTGGTGTCAATTACAATAGTGCTATGGAGCTATGCCAGTTATAGGAGCTGAATATTTGTGCTGCGATGCCTAGTTTTATATTTATTCCTGTAGCTTTTTCTTTCCTGTACCAATTTCTCATTGGTAAACAGCACAATTCTATTGTAATGCTTCTCCATTATTCTGGGATCACGGCTAACAGAAATCTACACGATGTGTAGCCAGTTGGTAAATAAACTGATGAATATTATTCTGGCCTTGCAGCACCACTATAGCTACTGCTGAGTCATGACTACTGTTTAAAAGCTGACCTTTCAAAATTCTCTCACATTGCCTTGCTTAGTCAGATTCCTTTGAAATTCGGGGTGTCTCAGGATGGTGCAGAGTAGGGTCAGTGACCCAAATTCAGAGTAAATTGAGCCAGGGTTTGAGGAGACATAAGTCATTTTTTCAGACAGTTTGCAGAGTTTGTTCTTTGTTTTCTTTGTTTCTTTGGAGGGCGGGGGCTGTGCAGAGCTAAAGTTCTGTTAGTGACCCAAATTTGGGGTCATTTGGGATAGGAATTCTGGAGGTATAAACCCTGACAAAAATAGCCATTTTCCAAAAATCACCTACATACCCCCCTCACTCTGCCAGGGCCCCATACCCCATCGCACTCCCAGCTCTGCCAGGGCTTTGAAAGCGCCCCTGTAACACCAGTGTGCCCCAACCATCCTGAACTTCACAGCTTTTTTCCATCAGCACAATCCGCTGAAGAGCACTCACTCTGCTTCAGTGCACTATGCTTATTTATTTATTTTGCCATTGAATTGTTTTGCAGAGATTTGTAGCACTCCAGGTCTGTCTAAGGGCTGGGCTACATTACAAAGTTAGGTTGACTTAACTAGGTAGCTCAGAGCAGCTGCACCACATTTCTAGTGTTGACATAGCCTCTGAGTAAAGTGTGTGTGTTTGAGAAGTTCCTGTATAAAGCCTGTGGCTCCTTGCTTCAATTGTCACATGATCCCCTGACGCTAAATCAGAGGGGATCACATTTGAGAGGTTACTCTAGGAGAATGTGTAAAGCGGCTGGGAAAGGCTTGGGAGGTGTTAGTCCTGGCTTCTGGACCAGTCTCCTTCCCCAGCCAGTCCCAGTCCCTCCTCTCATCTGAGCTGTCTCTCTCCCCCACCTGAGCCTCCATTATCTATCACCCAAATTGCAGTACCTCTCTCATGTTGGCTGGTGGTAAGATTGTCACACGGAACCCTCACATACCACAAAGCCATTCTAATTGCAATTTGGCTCATTTTCTGACTGCACTTGTATGACCTTCCAAATGCAGTGGTCTGGTCAGGTTCTATGGAAGCAGAAAGTTTTGAGGGCATCTTTCCTAGCTCCTTCCCCATATGGGATGAGCAGTGTAATCCTGAATAGAGCTGCTCAGATGCCCAAGATGTTGTGAAGTGGTGCTACAACGTCCAGATACAGCACCAAGCAGCCAGTGCCATGGAAGGCCTACCTGTGGGCCTGCAACTATGAACACCAGTGTCATCCAGCCTGTCATTTCCCCACTCAACCATTACTGTAAAGCTTTCCTTTGTCATCAGAGCAGAGCACACGTGCAAGTTGCTTTCAGTGGTGATGGCATGGCTACCAGCCCTGTAGCTGGCGACATGGGTTAGTGACTCTCAGGGCATATACCCCAGGCTGTTGAGCCAGGTCAGTACACCTTTGAGGCCCCAGGCTGCTCTAAGATCCCTTGAAAAATGAATCTGAGTATGCGAGGGCCCAGTCACCAGTTGGTGCCACTCAGAGGTATTGCAGGTGTCTTGCTGGTGGTGTGGCTATGTATCAGCAGAGTGGACTTCTGCACTTGACTGTCTTTTCACGCAAAAAACACGCTAATCCAACAGGAGAGAGCTTCTCCCGTTGGGATAGTTAACCCACCTCCCCGAGAGCCGGTAGCTATGTCGGCTGGAGACGCTCTCCCGTCAACATAGCGCGGGGTGTCTACACAGGGTGTCAGGTCGGTATACATCACTCATCAGTGTGGATTTCTCACACTCCTGCAACATAGTTGTATCCAATATCAGCTTTGATACATCCTGAATCTATCTATCTATCTATCTATCTATCTATCTATCTATCTATCTATCTATCTATCTATCTATCTACCAGATCTACCCAGATCTCTATGACTAGTTATCACTTTCATTAAGTAAGCCTGCATCCAAGAATATTAACATCAATCACTTAACTCCATGTTAACATACAATAAGTGTGGGCTCCACTTCCCTTTGAAAATCCACCCCCTATAATGAATACGAAATCACACAAGGAAAAAAAAATGACTTACTCCACCATGGTGCAACTGTCCACCAAGCCACTAACTCACGGGGAAACTCCCTGGCATGGAAGTCAGTGCAGAATTGTCCTTTCCTCTCCTTCTACAGCTGCTGGAACTGGTCCCTCAAGGAATCATTCTCTGAGCAGGGCTGTTCCCAGGAGCCTGTGGCAAGAGGCACATTTAATCCCATAAAGCTCTGCCAACTCTCAGGGCTTGAGTCAGACACTCCAGGCCATGCATAGGTGTCTGCCGCCTTGAACCTGTGCCCTACATGGGGAGGCAGTGTTGGGGAGCCATCAAAGAGAGGCTGGCATAGTGGCATTGGACACCTGCTCCTTCACAGAATAGACTGGAGATGAATCTCCCCTGTACCATAGAGCTAGATTTTTCATTTTATTTTATGATAGACTCAGGATCATAGAAGGTTAGGGTTGGAAGGGACCTCAGGAGGTATCTAGTCCAACCCCTGCTCAAAGCTGGACCAACCCCAACTAAACCATCACAGCCAGGGATTTGTCAAGCTGGGCCTTAAAAACCCCTGAGAATGGTGATTCCAACACCTCCTTAGATAACCCATTCCAGTGCTTCACCACCTCCTAGTGAACTTTTTTCCTAATATCCAACCTAGACCTCCCACACTGCAACTTGAGACCATTGCTCGTAGTTCTGTCATCTGCCACCACTGAGAACAGCCTAGCTCCATCCTCCCTGCAACCCCTTTCAGGTAGTTGAAGGCCGCTGTCAAATCCCCCCTCATTCTTCCCTTCTGCAGAAAGAACAAACCCAGCTACCTCAGCTTCTCCTAATAAGTCATGCAGCCCAATATGCCATTATCTTTCTTGGCAATAAGGGCACACTGCTGACTCATATCCAGCTTCTTGTCCACTGTTACCCCCAGGTCAGTTTCTGCAGAACTGCTGCCTAGCCCATCAGTCCCCAGTCTATAGCTGTGCATGGGATTCTTCTGTCCTAAGTGGAAGACTCTGCACTTGCCCTTGTTGAACCTCATCAGATTTCTTTTGGCCCAATCCTCCAATTTGTCTAAGTCACTCTCTACTCTCCAGTGTATCTACCACTCCCCCCAGTTTAGCGTCATCTGCAAACTTGCTGAGAATGCAATCCACCCCATCCTCCAGATCATCAATGAAGATGGTGAACAAAACTGGCCCCAGGACTGACCCTTGGGGCACTCCACTTGTTACCGGCTGCCAACTAGACATTGAGCCATCAATCACTACCCTTTGAGTTTGATGCTCTAGCCTGTTTTCTATCCACCTTATAATACAGCGCAGTATGACATAGAGTCCTTTAAGCTCTGTTCCTCGATGGCTTGCTGCCTGCTTCCAAACTGTTTTATGGCACCAAAATCCCAGCTGCACTTCTTCCTGCCAGTAACAATGGGCTAATATCATCCCTCGGTTACTGCTACGCATTATCATTTTCACTGTGCTGTGCGGCGCAGTGGCTGTCAGGACACCTAGGCTCTTCTCTTGTCTCTGCCAGTGACCTGCTGTGTGACCTTGGGACAGTCATTTCTCCTTTTGTGGCTCTGTTTCTCCTCTCTTCCTTTCTCTGTCTAGTCTTCTAGGATTTTAAGGTCTTTTGGAGAGGGGCCATGGGCCAGGGTTTTAAAGGTATTGAGGCACTTGGTGGGATTTTCAAAACATCTAGGCATTCAAAACACCTTGAAATCAATGAGTTGTGAGCTCCTAGGTGCTTCTGAAAATCCCATGAAACACTTAAATACCTCTGAATACAGCGGTCCGTGTCTTACTCTCTCTATCTTCTGCACACCCATCTGTACCATTTATGCTCATCTGGTTGCAGTGGAGCTATGCCAGGAGATCTGGGCTCTTCTGTATATCTTTGAATGGGTCAGGGTAGACAGGCTTTGACTGCTTGGTTCTCCTCTAACCCAGGGTTTAGAAGGGCTAGTCTGTATAAAACATATCCTGTGTGTTATCAGCTTCACTGCTTATTCAGTTTTACTTCCTTGCAACTATTCCCTTTGAAAGAGAGATCACAGAAATGCAAAAGAATAAATGGGTCGGAAATCAAGGTCCTATCAATCAATATTAAAGTTCCCCGATTTATTTAAAGTTCAAGGCCAGTTGGATTTTCAGCTGTGTTCTTTTTAAAGGGGATTGAGTTTTCAGCTAAACACCACCACCAGCAAAATCTTAGAATCTGTCTGCCTCCCTCAAATGTTTTCAGATTGTTTCGTAAAGAAATTGAAATCTCTAAAGTTAAACATTTTTGGTTTTGAGATTAAAACAAAAATATCCGGTTTTCAGCAGAAAGTTTTCATTTGCCAAAAACTGAAATAAAAAGTGAATTTTGGGTTTTCAGTGTTAAAATTCCCATCAGCAGTAGATATTTGATTAAACTTCAAGTAAAATTCTTAATGAGTTCATATTGTAATTCATATTTAGCATTTTAATTTCCCCCGTGTGTTGATCCCCCAACATATTTAATTGAAATAGCAAACTTACTGTGGTGATCTCTGTCGATTATTTCCCCAGCACGTGAAAAATTCAGTCATCCAGCACTAGGATGTTTTGGTCAGTCTCTCTTTCAGTACCAGAATCTAGAAGATAAGGGCACGGGTATCTGAGAATCCTTTTCCCCCTCATCTGAGACAGAACTGACAGAACCAGACTCAAACCTGCTGCTCTCTGCTGTGTGGAGCTGGCTTTGCCCATCACCGGCATTAAAGGACTAATGCTGTGGGAAGATGATTTATCCAGGTCTATTTCCTAAACACTAGTGGGACACACTCCCTGGAGCCCTGCACAGCTCAGTAGCAGAGGCCCAGAGGTAATTACATAGATGCTTTGACGATAAAGCTGAAAGGGCCAGTTTTGTTTTCATAGCATCACAGAAGATTAGTTTTGGAAGGGAACTCAGGAGGTCATCTAGTCCAACCCTCTGCTCAAAGCAGGAACAACCCCAACTAAACCATCCCAGCCAGGGCTTTCTCAAGCTGTACCTTAAAAACATCTAAGGATGCAGATTCCAACTCCTCCTTAGATATCCTATTCCAGTGCTTCATCACCCTCCTAGAGTAAAAGATTTTTCCTAATTGACAACCTGGACTTCCCCCACTGCAACTTGAGACCATTGATCCTTGTTCTGTCATCTGCCACCACTGAGAACAGCCTAGCTCCATTCTCCTGGAACCCTATTTCAGGTAGTTAAAGGCTGCTATCAAATCCCCCCTCATTCTTCTGCAGACTAAACAAGCTCAGTTCCCTCAGCCTCTCCTTAAAAGTTATGTGGTCCAGCCCCCTAATCATTTCTGTTGCCCTCCACTGGACAACATTTTCTCCATTTTCTCCACAGGCAGTTAAAGGCCTCCGGAGCTAAAACAAATTCTGAAGTTCTCATGGGGATGGTGAAGGAGTCCATGTTCTCCTATCTTTTCCACGATTTATGAATCTTGAAATGATTCTTGAAATGAGATGGGCTCTTCCTCTCAGTGCTGAGACTTCCAGGGGCAGTGCTGCCGGTTGGCCAACTGTCGAGCCCCAGAGATCAGGAGGGGATTCTGGTCTAGACCCCCATGCTACACCTATTCTGATTGGTACACATTTCTGTTCTGGCATGGCCTGAGGGGGTAAAACCTGCTCCAATTGTTAGAGGGAGGTGGGAGGAGCTCTCAGAGGGATCACATGACCCATTTCCGGGGCAGGTCACTCCATCCCACCACATGCCCTTTTTGATCAAATCTGCTCCGGGGGTGGTCCTGCAGGGGTGAAACCCACTCTCATTGGTGGAGGGAGTGCAGCGGAGGGCAACCAAAATGATTAGGGGGCTGGAGCACAGGACTTATGAGGAGAGGCTGAGGGAACTGGGCTTGTTTAGTCTGCAAAAGAGAAGAGTGAGGGGGGATTTGATAGCGGCCTTTAACTACCTGAAAGGGGGTTCCAGGGAGGATGGGGCTAGGCTGTTCTCCGTGGTGGCAGATGACCAAACAAGGAGCAACGGTCTCAAGTTGCAGGGCGGGAGGTCTAAGTTGGACATTAGGAAAAAGTTTTTTACTAGGAGGGTGGTGAAGCACTGGAATGGGTTACCTAGGGAGGTGGTGGAATCTCCATCCTTAGAGGTTTTTAAGGTGAGGCTTGACAAAGCCCTGGTTGGGATGATATAGCTGAGGTTAGTCCTGCTTTGAGCAGGGGGTTGGACTAGATGACCTCCTGAGGTCCCTTCCAACTCTAATATTCTATGATTCTATGATTCTATGAGGGTGCTAAGAGGAGTTCTCAGAGGGGTTACACGACCCACTCACGGGCAGGTCACCACGCTTCTGAATTTCTCCCGATTGGTCATTCCTGCTCTCGGGGGTGGTCTTGCAAGGATGAAGGTGGTGGGAGCAGTTCTCACAGTGATCACACAACCCACTTCCGGGGAGGTGTCCATCTTGAACCGGAAGTAAGAGGCCGTAATGTGACAGATGGGTTGGGCCTGAGGGGTCAGTTGGTGGGGCTAACGTTTGATTGATAACAGGTCTCTTGTACTACTCAGGAATCGTCAAGTGATCCATCCCATCACCCATTTCCAACTTCTGGCAAGCAGCAATCCCTGCCTATCCGCCTAATAGCCATTGATGGACATATCCTACATGAACTAATCTAGTTCCTTTCTGAACCCAGTTATAGTCTTGGTCTTTATAAAATCCCCTGGCAAGGAGCTGCATAGGTTGATTGTGTGTTGTCTGAAAAAGTACTTCCTTCTGTTTGTTTTGAACCCACTGCCTATTAATTCCATTTAGTGACCAGTAGTTCTTGTCTTATGAGAAGGAGTAAATAACAATTCCTTATTTACTTTCTCCCCACCAATCATAATTGTAGAGACCTCTATCATATCCCCTCTTACTTGTCTCTTTTCCAAGCTGAAAAGACTCAGACTTATCAATCTCTCGTCATATGGAAGCTTTTCCATACCCCCAATAATTTTTGTTGCCCTTTTCTGAACCTATTCCTAGTCCAATATTTCTTTTTTAAGATGGGGTGACCAGATCTGCACTCAGCATTAACGATGTGGTAGTACCATGGATCTATAAAGAGGCAATAAGATATTTTATGTCTTGTTATCTATACCTTTCCTAACGATTCCCAACACTCTGTTCGCTTTTTTGACTGCCACTGCACATTGAATGGATGTTTTCAGAGAATTATCCACAATGACTCCAATATCTCTTTCTTGAATGAAAACAGCTAATTTAGACCCCATCATTATATATGTAGGGTTGGGATTATATTTTACAATGTGCATTACTTTGCATTTATCAGCATTGAATTTCATCTGCCATTTTGTTGCCCAGTCACCCACTTTTGTAAGATCCATTTGTAAATCTTCACAGCCAGCATTGGACATAACTATCTTAAGTCATTTTGTATCATCTGCAAATGTTGTCACCTCACTGTTTACCCCTTTTTCCAGATCATTTATGAATATGTTGAACAGCACTGGTCCCAGTGCAGACCCCTGAGGAACACAACTATTTACCTCCATTCTAAAAACTGACCATTTTCTTTGTATCCTTTGTTTCCTATCTTTTAACCAGTTACTGATCCAGGAGAAGACCTTCCGTCTTATCCCAGACAGCTTACTTTACTTAAAAGCCTTTGATGAGGTACTCTGTCAGAAGCTTTCTGAAAATCTAAGTACACTATATCTAGTAAACCTGGCCAAGCACCTTTGCCACTGAACCAAATCTTTGGTCTTCTTGGGCAATACGACTGAAGTTCTCCTCTACAGGTTTCCTAGCCAGAGCCAGTGCAGCAGGAGAGAGAACACACACACAGCCAACAACTGACAACATAAGGAATTAATATTGCAAAAGTCACAATAAAATTATCAGAGTTAGCAACAATGTAGATGGTGCCTGAAATTTTCAAAGGAGCATAAAGGATTTAGGCACTGAAATTCCATCTGAGATAATCAATTTTGAAAGACAGAAAGAAAGAAACATCAATATTTTCATAGAATGTTTAAATGCTGTGTAATTTCGTACTTATACACAGAACAATTTGTTTGTGAAGAATTTTACAGAAAATATAATAAAATAAAATAAATAAAAAGTGAAAGGAGGTTGGTAGCTGACGAATGGGAAATTCCAGTTCATAAATCACACCACAAAGTATGAGAGAAGGAGAAGATGGTATGTAATACAGGGTTTAAGTTTAAGATTTTCGTCATGGTTATTTGTAATAAAAGTCACAGACGGGTCGTGGGTAATACACAAAAATTGGTGGAAGCAGGTGACCTGTGTGTGACTTTTACTAAAAATAATATAAGATGTGTGGGAGCTGAAGGGATGACGCAGTGGCTAGGACCTGTGGGGGCCCTGAGTGGTGGCTCAGAACTGGGGGTTTTTGGCTACTTGCCCCAGAGGACAGCAGCGGGGCCCTTCTGTCACCCATGGCGGCTGGGAGCTGCGTGGCCTCTGCTGTCCATGGTGGCTTGGACCTGGGACGTCCCCACCATGGCTGACAGCAGTATGGCCCTAGCGGCAGCTGAGCAATGCCACTCCCTGCCAGGTGAGAACTCCAGTGCAACAATATGTGTTATTCTCAAGGATTATAATGTGGCTTTATCTTTGCCCGTCTCTGTGTATGCAAAACTATAGTAATTTTTGCTTTCCCAGTGACATACAGTAATATGTCCAACCCCCCTTGACTGTACTCCTTTGGGTCTGCATTATGATAAAATCTTTAATTACATGGGAAAAAACGTTGACTAAAAGGTCTCAAAGAACTTTCAAGGAGTGCCCAGTTCCCGATTTAATGGGAGGTAAGCACTTAACTCCTGTAAGCCTCTCTGAATACTCCCTCCTTAGTGACTGTAACATGAATAGGTACCCTTAACTCTGCTCTCTTGTGCATACCTCTGAAAACATTCGATGGTAGGTAAGAAGCTGGCATGTTGAGACCACTGCTTATCATGGTCACCCCACTGTCATTATACCGCCAGTCTCTCATATCCATCTGTTTTCTCTCCCCTTACATGTTCATTATAAGCTCTTTGATGAAAGGCACCATCTTTTTGTCATGGGTGTGTACAGCACCTAGCACAGCGGGATTGACACTTGGTTAGTCTTCAGTACAAATAAACAACAGTAATTAACACACATTATGCTGCAATCGTTAATGAGATGTTCATGCCCAGTTCTTTCCCATGTTATACAATGGAATCGGATTAGGCATTTTTAAATCTGCTACAGGTCAGATTAGTCACCGAAAGCTGACACGAAACCAATGTGCCCCAAGGCCCAAGGTGACATAAACCCATTGACATCTGTAATCATTCTGGCAAAACAAGTATATTGCGGTAGCCCCTAAAAACCACAGCCCTGGTGCAAAGCGCTGTACAAAGATACTGTAACAGGGTTGCCTGCCCCTTGAAGGGCCAGAGGCCCTGTGACAGTTGGGAAGGGGCCAGGGATCCCTCTAAAAGGGTCTGTGGAGAAGAGCTGTAGGAAGCAGAGTGGCCCCTGTCCTGGAGCAGCGAGATGAAAATATACACTAGATCAGCATTAAAAGGGGTGCAGGCATCTGAAGAAGTTGATAGGTACCTACTGGAATTTACAGTAGCACCTAAGCAGGGTAAGTGCCTAACTCCCCTTGGATGGCAACAGGACTTTGCCATCAGCTTTATAAATCCCACTAGGCGCCCGTCTCCATCTTTAGGTGCCAAAATCCCTTTGTAATCCCGGCCCACAGATAACACATAAACTGGCCTGGAGCCAGGGAACTCTGGGGGAGATCCCAGGGCCTGTGGCAGGCCGGGGGGTCAGACTAGAGGATCGTAATGGCTTTAAAATCAAGCCACTGATGAACTTTTGCCTCTGGGCCCCTGCTTCTAAGCTGTGCAGGGCTCCAGGGAGTGAGTCCCACTAGCCCTTAGCAAACAGACATGGATAAATTACCTTCCTGCAGCATCGCACCTTTAATGTCAGTGCAGCTCACAGCCAGCTACACAGAGCTCATCTGTGGAGAGTGGCAGATCTGAGTCTGGTTGTCAGGACTGTCTTAAAATGAGGGGAAAGGATTCTCAGATAGCTGTGCCTTCAGCTTCTAGATTCTGGTATAGAAATAGATATTGATCAAAGAATCCTGGTGGTAGATGACTGGATGCATCACCTGTTGGGGAAAAATCCACAAAGACCTGAAGAAGTAAGTTCGCTATTTCAATTAAATATGTTGGGGGTTCAAAATACAGGGGGAAATTAAGATGATAAATATGAATTGCTATATGAACTCATTAAGACTTTTACTCTCAGTTTCATCAGATACCTACTGCTGATTGGAATTTTTCCACCCTTCAGGAAATTTTGATTTCATTGAGAACCCCAAATCCTTTCCTTTTTTTTTTTTTTTTTTCAAGTTTTGGCAACTGAAAAGTTTCTGCCAAAAAACTGGGTTTGTTTTAAATTACAAAACCAAAAACGTTTTGTTTTTGAGTTTTCAATTTCTTTACAAAACAATCCCAAAATATTGGAGAAAAACAGACAGATTCTGAGATTTGTTGTTTAGCTGAAAACCCAATCTCCATTAAGATCAATGCAATGAAAATTTCCACCCAGCCTTAAACTTTAAATTAAATTGGGGAATGTTAAGATTTCTTGATTTCAAACCCATTTATTCTAATGCATCTGTGTGATTTCTCTTTCAAAGGGATAGTTGCCAGGAGCTAACAACTGAATAACTAGTAAAGTTGATAGAGCACACAGAATATTTTATATGGACTAGCCCCTTTAAACGCTGGGTTTGAGCTTAATCAATCAGCAAACAGCTGTCTATCCTGACCGCTTTCAAGGAGAAATAGGAGCTCATGGGGAACAGAATTACCCATTGGTTGAGCTCCAGACTGTTGTTGGCTGAGTGTAAACGGGTGTGCAGAACATACACATAACGAGACATGGGGTGATGTTTCCAAAGGTATTTAAGCACCTAGTGAGATTATCAGAAGCACCTAGGAGCATAAACCTCATTGATTTCAAGGGTTGTTCTGTGCATAGATGGTTCTGAAAATCCCACTAGGGGCCACAATACATTTTAAGTTATGGACCAGGCCCCTCACCAAAAGATCTTGAAGGCCTAGTTGATAAGGCAGAGAAAAGGAGGGAGGGGAACAGTCACCAAGAGGGGAAATGACTGGCCCAAGGTCACATAGCAGGTCACTGGCAGGAACAAGAACAGAGCCCAAGTGTCCTGGCAACCACTGCACCACACAGCACAGAGTAAATAATGCAACACAGCGGTAATGAAGGGATGATATTGGCCCATTGTTACACGCAGGCAGAAGTGCAGCTGGGATTTGGTGCTGTAAATCAGTTGGGAAGCAGGCAGTAGGCCGTCTAGGCACAGAGCTGGGGGAGAAAAGCTATCACTTAACATGCTGGAGAAGTCCACATCATATTGCCCTGCAGCGTGGGAATCAGGCTGTGCTGGCGTTCTAGTCTATCAGCTTCATGGCCAAGGTGTGAGGTTAGTGATGGTCACCACGGAAGGCCCTTCTTTGTGACGATTGTTGGATTTGGATTTTACTTTGTTCCATCCTTCACTCTGCATTTGAACAAGCCACTCCTTGAGACGCAGCCTCAGATGAGGTCAAGTAACAAAGTTCCATTGATTTTAAAGGAGCCTATCCAATGTACACCGGTGTGATAACACGATTGATTGATTCTCAGCGTGAGGACAACTGACAACACCTAGTCATTGTAAAAGACGAGTGCTCTGCACCTTTGACATTCATACAATAAGATCTCAGAGAAAGGATAATCTGGGCCATTCCCTTTGTAGCTCTAATCCTAACCCTCTCCTGTCTCATTCCCTCCACAGCCATCAGACAATGGACTGAGGAAAAAAATGTCCAACCAAACCACCATGACCGAGTTCTTTCTCCTGGGATTCTCTGATGTTTGGGAGCTGCATATTTTACACTTTGTGGTGTTTGTAATGCTTTACTTGGCATCCTTGGTGGGGAATCTTTTCATCGTCACAGCCATAGCCCTCAACCATCATCTTCACACCCCCATGTACTTCTTCTTGATGAATCTGTCGATCCTAGACCTTGGCTCCATCTCGGTCATCATCCCCAAATCTATGGCCAATTCCCTCATGAACACCAGGTCCATTTCTTATTCTGGATGTGTCGCCCAAGTCTTTTTCTTCTTATTCTTTGCTTCAGCAAGTTTTGCCTTATTAATCATCATTGCATACGACCGATACGTCGCCATCTGCAAACCACTGCACTACGAGATGGTGATGAACAGGGGAGCTTGTGTCCAAATGGCCGCCAGTGCCTGGATCACTGCAATTCTCAACTCTGTGCAACACACCGGAAATACTTTCATAATCCCCTTTTGTGGAGGCAACACAGTGTATCAGTTCTTCTGTGAAGTCCCCCAGCTCCTCAAGCTGTCCTGCTCTGACTCTTACCTCAGGGAAGTTGGAGTTAGTGTCTTAGGTGTGTGCTTAGGCTTAAGCTACTTTGTTTTCATAACTATGTCGTATGTTCAGATCTTCAGAGCAGTGCTGAGAATCCCCTCTGAGCAGGGCCGGCATAAAGCCTTCTCCACCTGCCTGCCTCACCTCACTGTGATCTCCTTGATAGTTTGCACTGCTGCCTTTGTCTACCTGAAGCCCACCTCCAGCTCAGCCTCAGGGCTGGATCTCTTAGTGGCTGTTCTCTATTCCGTGTTGCTACCGATGATGAATCCCATCATCTACAGCATGAGGAACAAGGAGATCAATGGTGCATTGAGTAAATGGATGTGTTGGAGGTTATTCAGCAAGAATAAAATGTCCATAGGTCTCCTTCGGTAGCAATTTCATTCGGTGTTTCTTTATAAATATAATCATCTGATGACATTATTGCCTCCATGAGAGCACACTGTGCAGTCTGTTTATGAAGAATTGGGTTTTAACACTAGTAAAAATCCAGGAAAACATAACTCAAGAAAAAAAGTAATTACTATAAGTTTATGTTAATGCAATTAAGATTGGAATCTATCTATCTATCTATCTATCTATCTACCTATCTATCAATGCTACCCATCACCACAGTATCTGATCACCTTGCTCATACCAACCATAGCAATATCCTTTGTGTGGTCTGTGGTTCTTCTAAATTTTAAGGATAAAATCTCTGACAGAGATATGAGCACATTTGTTCTTTGTGTTTTGTGTTCGTTAGTCACAGTTTTAGTTTATCTTTCCGTAGCTGTTTGTTAGTTTTCTTTGTAGCTGTGTTCCAGGTGGGTTTGGAAGGGGGAATGCCTGGAGAGATGGTAAGTGTTTGGTTAGACAGGATTTTCAATATTTGACTTCTCTTGAGGATGCCTGTATGTCTTCTCTTTAATGGGGTTTTCTGAGAGAGCTGTAGGTTTTCTCCCCACAATGAAAAAAGGGCGCAAAAGAAGTTTCTTCATGGCCATGTTCCTCCTGAAATGATTATACTGTTGGGATATTATTGTGTTATTGATGATGTGTTGAGGGACAAAGAGACTCAGGTGGTGTCTATTTATTATTTTAACCCTCAATGACTATGTCAAAGCTGTATGCAGTGGATTTCTGTCAGGCCCAGGATATTAGAGTGACAAGGTGGGTGAGGTAATATCTTTTATTGGACCAACTTCAGCTGATGGGAGAGATTAGCTTTCGAGCTACACAGAACTCTTCTTTCACAGACTCTACCAGCTCTGTGTGGCTCAGAAGCTCATAAGTCTCATTTAGAGAAACTGAGCCAATAAAAGATTTTACTTCACCCACATTGTCGATGTAAAGCTTTGTCAATCTGGCAATGGTGGAAAGACTGTTTTGAAGAGAATCTTTTCCCAGTGTTTTCTAAAGAAACTCTAACTCATAGAATCATGGAATCATAGAAGATGAGGGTTGGAAGGGACCTCAGGAGGTCATCTAGTCCAAACCCCTGCTCAAAGCAGGACCAATCCCAACTAAATCAACCCAGCCAGGCTTTCTCAAGTTAGACCTTAAAAACCTCTAATGATGAAGACTCCACCACTCGGCGTAATGAGACCAAATTTGGATTCCATGGAAGTCACTGGGGTTTAGCCCCTCACTTCCAAGTGATTAGGATTTAACCAATAGCCTATATACACAAATCATCCATATTTGGCTGAGAGCTCCCTGGAGAAAGTGAGTGTGATGGAGATGTAAGGGTCTGATTTCCCAACTCATCTAGATCACCACCAACATAGACTAGACCCACTACAATCATCAGTTTAATACTGATGAGGTTCTGGCCCAAAGTCTCTGCACTCATTAAAGACCTAAACACTGGTGTAAGTTACTTGACTGGGGTCATTTTGTTCTAGCCTGGGTATAGGTGAAAAAGTGTCATCACATGCTCTGATCTGTCATTCCATACTCCATGATGAGTCGATCTATTCACTTCCCAGCTAAGAAAGAGTCTCAGAGGTTGGTCTGTTAGTAGTATTAAGATACCATCTTTGTGCATGGTTGTGTACATTGCATATATGACAGAGAAAGCACGTGATTAGATAAAGACACGGGCAGATAGGACCATTCCTTGCCTTAACACACAACTTCATAATGATAGATTTCTATTTGATTGTGGATTATGTTAGCTAGGTAGCTAGATAACAATTATTCTATTAAAATTATTGTGCTTCTTTTCCTGTTAATGATTGTCTATGTTGAGATCATGATTTTCTTATAAGTACTCCTTAATAAATATTATTTAACGAGGATTTTTTTATAACTATATCTTACTCCATCGCTCATTTACGAAGAGCTCATCCTAAGGACTCGGTGTTGGAACTTTGAGCTGTTTACACTGGGAACACTTTAAATATGCTCTGGTTTGCGTCTCTAAATAAATGGAAGTACCACACTCAGGTTCCTGAAAAATCAAGGGGCCAATTCTCAATGGGTTTAATTTGTCCTAGCTCTATTGACGTCCATAGATCTGTGAGAATTTACACGTAATTTGGACAATGTGGTGCAAACACCTGGGATTGTGAATTTAACACTCACTTTGAGTATTCTGTGCAAAGGCCCTGATCCCACAAGCCACTTCAGCCCATTCTTCGCTTTAAACATCAGATTGGCCCCATTCAAGGTTTAAAGATGAACTCCTGCTTAAATCCCAGCTGGTTATGGGTTAGGGTTATGGATATGGCTTAAGGCTAACACCAAACTGGTATCAGAAGCTGACAGTTTCCCCATTTCTCTCCTTTCCCAGTCAAATAAAACTACAATTGGTGCACTGAAATTACTCTCTCCTTCTGTGGTCTGAATTCTTTACTTAAAATAACAATCTTATCACAAAGTCAGAATCTCTGGACCTTCTTCTGCAGACTCACCAGCCCGTTATGTCCCTTCATTCCCAACCTCCTGGAGGTCCAGCTCACCAACAATGTCATCCCCAAGGTGTTGACCAACGTAGTAAGCAATCGGGAGACTAGTTCCTTCCTAATTTCCACAACCAACCCTACTTCTGTTTCCTGGTGGGCTTCATGGACTTCTTCCACCTCGTTGTCATGTCCTTCAACTACTATGTGACCATCTGAGACCTGCTGCCATACGCTTCTGGCTGCCGGTTATCACATAGTGCAGACCACCTTTTGCAAAAGCACATCAATGACTAAGTTCTGGTCTACACTTACTTGGAAATTCGGTGGCAGTCGACAGGACCATGGATTTCAATGGGTTTTAAGCACCTGGGTGCTTTTGATAATCCACCTTATGCACCTAAATACCTATAAAAATCTGGATGTTTCATATTTATATGTGTCAAAGTCACATTTGAAAATGAGATTTAGGTACCTAAATCACCTGGGAAGTTAATAATTTTACCCAGTTAACGGGAGATTATGTGTGTGATGTGTGTGTGTTTATATGAGAGCAAAAGAGAGAGAATGTATAACCAGTCAATGAATAGCCAGATCTACCCTAGAAAAACTTTCCCAATATTGCAATACAAACAAAGTCTCCCAGTGTATATGTACTAGAAGTTCTGCTGGGATAGCTTACACTGGTTCTCTGAGATAAACAAGCCACACCACAGAAGCACTTTTAAGCTAGTTTAACCATAATTCCACTAAGGGTTTTAGCAGTGTAGAAATTCTGTGAAAAAAAAAATCACACTTCCTAACCGACAAGGTTCTGCTGGTGAAAGTTTCCAGTGTGGGTCTGGTTTATGTGTTTCTTTTTGTGAAATTACATTGTAAGTAGTGAGTTTTACAGGCCTATGTGCATCCTTCGGTACCTACCTACCTGCTGCAAATGTCCAGTATCATGTGTTTGTTACTGAAAAACAGTGTGTGAGTCCTGTGTGATTGTCAGCGCTTGTTCTGGAGAGGGAGTGTATTTCTGAGTGTGCATTACTGTGCATGTTTTTACTAGGAGGGTGGTGAAGCACTGGAATGGGTTACCTAGGGAGGTGGTGGAATCTCCATCATTAGAGGTTTTTAAGCTGAGGCTTGACAAAGCCCTGGTTGGGATGATATAGCTGAGGTTAATCCTGCCTTGAGCAGGGGGTTGGACTAGATGACCTCCTGAGGTCCCTTCCAACTCTAATATTCTATGATTCTATGATTCTATGTTTGTGAAAACACAACATTGTGTGTTTACTAGTGAAAAGTATTGTGTAACTGCATGTGTGTTGTGAATATGCATTATTGTGTGTGTGTTTCCATTGCGTGTGCATGTTTCCATGCGTATGTGTATTTATGGGCAAAGAACGTGGATGTATAATTGTGTCATTGGCCAGATCCTGAAAATGAAGATACCCCAACTAAACTCAACTCAGTGTAACTGGATGAGGACTTGGCCCTTAGTTTTTAGTCTTTGCCTCTGGGTACCTCCTAGTGACCAACTCCAATGTGTCAGTGTTAAAAATCCCTGTTTTATTCTGCAAACACCTGGGGACACGCTTTGAACCTCCACCCTGCCTTGTTTCTTTCCAGGGATTCTGCCTTCCTGTGAGATCCAGGGAGGGTGCTGTTCCCCCTCTGGGGTTTAGGGTCTGCTAGGGCAGGTTGTCAGAGCAGTTTGCTCCAGAGGTGAGATCAGAGCTGGGCTCACAACCCTGGAGACTGGATTCAGCTATTTAGTCCCGAGCAGGGACATCCTGGGCTGTGATCTTGGCTGAAGCCTGCATAAGCCAGGATCAGCACAACAGCTGGGAGGGGTTTTCTGCCTCTGGTCCCATTCAGTCCTTTCTCTCTCACCCAAGCCTGCTCAAGGAGGGGACCCGGATGCACCACACTGTGGAGTGGATCCCGGTCTGCCAGCAACTGCAGAGAGACTCAGGAAATCCAGGGAAGGACATAGAAACTGCTGCTGGAGAGCAGTTAGTTGGGATGCATCTTGCAGCCAGGCTCCCTCCCTTCCCCCGCCCCCGTGGGTAGATTCTCCGTCCTTGGTGTTGCTTAGAAGATGGATTCCAAGGGAGATCCTTGAGACAAAGACACCTCAGCTTTTAACAAGTTTCCCCAACACCCCCTGGGGTCGGGTGATCGGCCCTGTCTAGCCAGGGGCATGATTTCTTCCACTTGAGCCAAAGTGCTCACAGGTGCTTAGGCCAGTCCGTTCTTCCTGCATGCAGGCCTCTGCAGGGCGTGGAAACAGCTTTGTGTTTGTCTGCATCTGTTCAAGCCACGTGAGACACACATTTGGGGATATGATATAGCAGAATTTCATGTCTGTACACATGTGTGACCCTGCAGGGAACACGCTACCACAACAATGATGTTCAGGCTGCCACGAGCATTCCAAAAACACCTCCCCTGGCACAGTTTGCATCACACAACGCACAGTTAGACTGTAAGGGTGAACATGAGTGATACACAAATTACAACCTAAGGGTGTACATGGTGCACAGCGTATCACACAATTTTTTACCTGGTACCGGATGGTTCAGCCAAAACATCTCTATCCATCACATTGTCATGCTGAGGGGCCAGTGTGCCCTTGCTGTCTTTGGGATGTTCTGGTCCCTCTCTGCAATGTGCCTGCGTGAGTGCTCTGTTCCCAGCGCTTCTTTGCAATGCGTGTGTTTTACCAGCTCTGTCCTTGCCCCTGACTGTGAGTCTGCCAGTGTTCGCAGCCTGACTCCTGCTCACTTTATTTATACTGATTCTCGCTATGCATTTGGAGTTTGTCATGCTTCAGGACAAATTTGGAAACAAAGGGGTTTTCTTACTTCTTCAGGACAGCCCATAGCACATGCTTACACTGTGAATAATTTGCTTGTTTCTATTATGTTACCTTCTTCTATTGCTGTTATTTTTTGTAAAGCTCATACTTCTGCTTTGGATGAAGTCTTCTGTGGAAATGCATTTGCAGATCGAGCTGCAAAGGCTGCAGCCAGGAACACCTTTCCCTCTCCGGGTATACAGGCAGTTTGTGCCTCCTGGCCAGCTCAATTTTCTGTCTCCCCTTGGAGATTTATGATTCAGTTCCATTTTCAGAGGTGGACAATTGGAAGACTCTTGGGGCAACTTTTTCCGACAATATATGGTGGTCACCTGATGGCCGCCCAATGGCCTCTAAGACTCTTTTGCCTAAACTTGCCGCTTTACCACCAAGGTGGCCATCTGTGCAAAGGGGGGATAGCTGATCAGGTTCTGACATTTTGGTGTGCTCCAGGTATTCATCAAGTGGCTAAGCAAGTATCTCAAGGTTGTGTTACCTGTCAAAAGTATAATGTGGGACGTCACCAGCCACAACAACTGGGGCACCAGAATGGGTCTATGGCCCATTCCAGCGTTGGCAGATAGATTATATGGACTGCCTGCTTGTAAGGAAGCCAAAATGTGCTGGTTTTTAAAAATGTGTGTTTTCAAAATTGATTGAAACTTTTCCCACCAGAAGAGCTGACACGGCGGCTGTTGTAAAAGCATTAGTGAAAGATGTAATTCCAAGGTTTGGCTGCCCTCTAGTGGTAGAATCTGATAGAGGAAGTCATTTTGCTAATCAAGTAATGCAATCTTTGATGAAAGCACTGGAAATAATTCGGAAGTTACATACTCCATACAGTCATCAGGTATAGTTCAAAGATCTAATGCAAAATTGAAGAATCAACTATCTAAGGGTATGGATAATACTGGATTACGCTGGGTGGATGCATTACCATTAGCTTTAATGCATCTAAGAATTAGGCCAATTAGAAAGACAAATTTATCTCCCTACGAAGTTCTTTTTGGGAGACCATTTCAGCTGGGGGGGAAGCCTGACACCTGCACACGCCAGTCTCATGGGTGGAGATGAGGAGTTGTTTGCATACGTTATAAAATTACAAAGACACTTACTGCTATTTTAAAGTTTTCCAGAGACACTCAGAGAATTCCTTTAGATGTGGCCGTGCATGACATCCAGCAGGGAGATTGGGTGTTGCTGAAGAAGTTTTCATGCAAGAATTGCTTAGAACCAAGGTTGAACGGTCCTTACCAGGTGCTGTTAACTACGTACACTGCTGCAAAGCTACAGGGGAAGGAAGCCTGGTACCACTGCACCCATCTAAAGAAAGTACAATCACCTGATGCTAATCCTCAAAAGGAGCAGATTTCCAAGTGCAAAGAGGGAGCTCCGCTGGATCGAGGTCCCAGAAGCAGACATGGAAGGGTGTAGAACCACGGGCAATCCCCTTGTGGTTACTCTGAAGTGGACGGTCGATGGAGTCAAGAATGCACCAGGAAAGAAATACTAATGGACTTTTATTTTTACAATATTCTTAATCACTTTGTTGATTATTTTGTGGTGTGTTTTGTTATATTGAGGGGATAAATTGTTTTAGAATTAGTGTAGAACATGGATTTGATATTTTTGATGATGTTTCAAATTAATTTAAACATGGGCAATGCAAATTTTAAAGCCAATTCATTTTATACGTTGATAAAGAATTTAACTGCATCTTGGGAGGTCAAAGATTGTTGGGTGTGCTCTTTTATGGCAACCCATCATCAGGAAGGAATACCCTAATACCAATTCCTGTGCCAGTTAATGAATGGGAAATTTTTGGCCTGGACTAATCCCATGGGAAAATTAATAGGGAAAGAACACTGGTTGGGAATGAGGATTGATCCCAGAGATTTAATTTTCCTGGGAAGGAAACCAGCAGCACCAATATGTGTGCAATGGACACAACCTGTACCGGTAACAGAATCAGACAAACCTTGGTTAAATTGAATGAGAAGAGAGTTTAAGGAATGTAGGGAAATATTCAAAATGCAAACACATTGTCCATCTACCTACAGTGGAAGGGGAAAAAATTGGTAAAACTTTGATACAGAAACGAGGATCAAATGCCACTCAGTTAAATGAGAAAACAGTTTATAATTGTACGCTAAATGCCACCCGAGGAATTAAATGTAACATGACCCACAAATGGTGGAAGAAGCTAGAGAATATGAATTTGTATAAAAATGACCGGTTTAGAGAAGAGGTCTGGAAAATTCAAAAGGCTACTACTCTCAATCAATGTACAAATAATATTTGGTTTGCATGGGCTAACATCATGCTACATGTGGTATACCAAGCCCATTCCAATAGTTGCAGAGGAGTTACTCCAATAGAAGAAGGTGTATGGTGGGCATCTGGAAATTGGGCGGGAAAACTTTAGCACCACGGTGGAGGGGAAGATGTACCCTAGTATGTCTCTGGCCTGGAGATGTGCATCCAGTTCCTCTACATGAGGTTGTGTATAATCACCGGCCCAAGAGAAGTTTTAGGCCCACCCTGGATGCTCACCATTACAACCCATTAAGTGAACACTCTTCAGTGTTCTGGAGAGGATGGAGAATATTTTGGTCCTGGCAAGGAGTGGGTGATTTAGAGTATGCACTAAGAAATTTTTCAGCTGAATTTGAGCAACTGTAGATGCTATTTTAAAATTATACAGGCTGAAATTGAATCGCTGGCACAAATGAGTATTCAGAATAGGTTAGCCCTAAACCAATTATTAGCTCAACAAGGAGGAGTTTGTGTAATGTTGAATCAAACCTGTTGTTTTTATAAAAAATGAATCAGGTCAAATCGAAATGGATGTACACAAAATTTGGAATGTCAGCAGATTTTCCATAAATTTGCTGACTCTTCAATGCCACCGCCTGGCATTGATATTCCTTTCATGGTCATCCATCTGAGATGCTCTGACTTCTTGGTTACCGGACTTATCTCAGTTTTAATAATTGTTTGTGGGCATAGTAGTGTTTATGATAATATAAATGTTAATGTTTTGCTGTATGCAATGTTGCTGTTCATTATTCCAGCAAAAAAGGTTTAAACCCCTAGGAGACAGATGGTGCAAAGGTCAATACTGTATTGATATATTGGCAAGGAAATGAAGGAATATATCATGATTGTGTTCCTAGTAGTAGAAGTAATAGAAACAAAGGGGGGACTGTGGAGGAAAAAGAAGATGAAGTCTCTGTTTCTTATGAGAACTGGGCTGTAGGAATAGTTGCAAAAGCCTGAGATGGAATGTGCCTTTCTAGCAGACGTTTAGTCTCAGAATGTTTAGCAGTAACAAGATAGTTATGAGGCCTGGGTGCCGGCAGGGATGGAATGCAGAGGAAGACCTCGTAACTTAAATCTGTAACTTCACTGTGGTCAGCACCTTCACACCCCCATCTACTTCTTTCTGGGCCCTGCTTGCAGACCTGCTACATCTCCATCATCCTGCCCAGGACGCTGGCCAGTCTTCTGTCTGGGAACAGAACCATCTCAGTCAGTACGTTTGCTGCACAAGTTTATGTTTTTGCCTCATGGCCAGCTTTCTGCATAATCTTGTCCACACACTATGATCAGTATTTAGTGGTGTACAAACCAACACACTGTGCAACCCCTGAGAACAGCCGGTTCTGTCTCCAACTAGTGGATGGGTCTTGGATAAGTGGCTGTTTGGCTCTAGCATCATCATATCATCCTTGATGTCACTATTAACGTTTTGTGGCCTCAGCAAAATGGGCCACTTCTTTTTGATTTCACCCCAGTAATTAAAATGGCTTGTAGTGACACCATCCCGATGGTGCTTTTGGAATTGACCCTGGTCTTTCTTTGCACTCTTGTCCCATTTCTGTGACATCTGTTGTTGAATGTTTGTATCATCATCACCATCCTGATATTTCTTTCTATCACTGGTAGACAAAAGGCCTTTCCCCCTTCCTTCTCTCACCTGGTTGTGGTGGCAATGTTTTATGGGACCATAGGGACTTTCTACAGGCTACCAAAATCTGACGGCACTGAGACACTTGAGCAAAGTGTTCTCTGAGTTCTGTGCTATCCTGGCCTCACCAATCAATCGTCTCCCCTTGAGAAACAAGGAAGTCTATGATTCAATGAGCAAAGGATCAATAAGTTTGTGGCTTTGTCAAGAATTCAAACGTCTCTAGCAACTTGTTTTAGATTGAAAAGAAATGAGGATGATCTGAGATGATTTACTGAGCCATAGACACAGGGTTGATGAGGTGAAATCTTGGCCCCCTTGACATCAGTGGTAAATCTCTCCTTGACTTCAACAGAGGCTGGATTTCACCCCATGTCTCTGGCCAGTTGAAACAGCATGTGAGAAAGTGATGACATACTGAGAACTTCTACCTGACATCCTCTCACATTTTGACACAGCAGATAGAAGTTTTTTAATGCAATTTTTTTATTCATGGAAAGGTGAGCTATTTTTTTTAATTTGTATAAATTGTGTATTTTTTATTATTTTTCCATCGTATGTGATGATACCCCCAAATGAAATCATTTCACTTATTGTTTTTCAATTGTTTAGGTCTTTTCTTATCTTTTCCGCTTTCTATTCCCACTTCCCCCCCAATTTTGGTGGCAAAATGGAAAGAGGACATAACTTGAAAGAAAAAGTGAGGAGGGGTAATGCGAAGGAGAGGTGGAAAAACAAACAAAAAAACATGAAAAAAACAAAAATGCAAAAAAATGCCAAAATGTTTCAAATACATGAAAATCGCTCCTTATGGAAAGTTGCCTAATGAAACTTATTTAAAAAAATTCATCCTCAATTCTTTACCATTTTCCACACACCTCCAGATTTAAGAATTATAATTACTGTCTAATTTTCTATTCTTTTTCTTCGTGCTGGTTGGAAATTCAAACGGTGACACACAATGTTAGAAAACATACTTAAATTCTGAGCACTTTGAAATCACTGTGGTATAATGGTATAGGCACAATGTCAGGGATCCTTAAATCCAAAGGCCAGTTTCTGTGAATTATTCATGTCATGTGTTGATATTTCTCTGTTACCAAATTCTGAATATTAAATAAAAAGGATAAACATAATGGTATTCCTTTTCATAAACAGTGCACCTCTGCATTTTAATGCTGTGCTTCTAAATGCATTTGGAAAGGAAAGCTCTACTGGAGTTCAAGTCATTAATGTCCAGATGAACTTGGCTAGCTGGGAATGTCAGTGTGGGAGTTTTACTCCAGAAGGATTGACACCCAAGGAAGGTTCAAATAGCTGCATCAAGATCTGGTGAAAATTGCTGTTTTTGCTATAAAAATTCAAATGCAATCTTCTTTAACAATGAATCCTTCTTTAACAATAATCTATTTTCAATTTCTTTTGATGAAACAAAAATTATTTTTTTGCTTGGTGTTTGCATTTTGAAGATTCCCCCCCCCCCCCCCCCCCAATTTTTCCCATTTTGAGGATTTTTCCCCCAGTGTTTCCCATTTTGCTGGAAAAGTAGATTGATGGAGAAAAAAGGAGACCCCCCCCCCTCAACAAAAATCCTGATTTAACTTTCATTTCCGAAATTTAAAAAAAGTTTTCATGAAAGAAAGTTGTTCTTCCCACAAAAAATCATTTCATTTTGTTAGAAATTCCTTCATGTAATTTTTCTGGGTATTTTTTTACACCTTTTACTGGAAAAGGAGTCGATAAAGAAAAAGCTGCAAGCTATTTTTCCCTCCAGTTTTTGAAAACAAAAAAAACAACCAAACCCTAAACAGTTTCATTCGTTTAATCAAAAGAAAGGACAATGCTCCACAATATTTTTATTTGTTTTTAAGACAAAGAATAATCAATTTTTCATCAAAATAAATATTTGGGGGAAAAACAAAGCAAGGAAACAAAAATGACTGCCTCTGGGTGCAACTTGTGTGTGAACTTAAGCATAGAAAG
>NW_027131526.1:0-2530 GCF_026122565.2 Emydura macquarii macquarii
GTGGTCAGGTCGTGTGGTGATGGTAGCAGTATAAACCTCTAAAATAAGCAGATAGGTGTGTAGGCAGACTTATGGATAGATATAGAGATTCTGATCCTATTTACACTGCTGTAACCCTTCACTAACTCTTCTGACTTCAGTGGAGTTAGTCTGTATTTTATTACTTCATAAACATATTTCACGCGTATCAAGGAGACAATTTTGTCATCAGTCGATAAAGAAGCTCAAAATGAAATCACAGTCAAGGAGCAAGGACAGACATTCTAATTCTTGGTGAATATCCTCCACACAATCAGTTTCTGTAACGCAGCTTTGATCTCCTTGTTCCTCATGCTATAGATGATGGGATTCATCACCGGAGGCACCACGGCATAGAGAACACCTATCAGCAGATCCGGATTTGATGCTGAACTGGAGGTAGGATTCAGGTACTCAAAGGAACCAGTGAAAAGTAACAAGAGACACAGTGAGGTGAGGCAGGCAGGTGGAGAAGGCTTTATGCCGGCCCTGCTCAGAGGGCATTCTCAGCACTGCTTTGAAGATCTGAACATAAGACACAATTATAAAAAATAAAGCAGTTTACGCTATAAACATACCAAAGGCAATAAACCCAACTTCACTGAGGTACAAGTCAGAGCAGGTGAGCTTGAGCAGTTGGGGGATTTCACAGAAGAACTGGTTGATGACATTGGATTGGCAGAAGGGCAACCTGAAGGTGTTCATGGTGTGCAGTGCAGAGTAGACAATACCACTGATCCAGGCACCGGCTGCCATTTGGACGCAAACTGTCCTGTTCATCACCTTCTCATAGTGCAGTGGTAGGCAGATGGCAACGTAGCGGTCGTACGCCATGATGGTGAGCAAGACAAGATCAGTTGCGGTGAAGATGAAAAAGAGAAAGACTTGGGTGACACATCCAGGATAAGAAATCAATCTGGTGTTCATGAGGGAATTGACCATCGATTTGGGGACGGTGACAGAGACGGAGCCAAAGTCTAGGATGGACAGATTCATCAGGAAGAAGTACATGGGGGTGTGCAGGTGGTGGTCGAAGGCTATGTGATGACGATGAGAAGATTCCCCATCAGGGATGCCAGGTAAATCACCAGAAACACCACAAAGTGCAAAATCTGCAGCTCCCGAACGTCTGAGAATCCCAGAAGAAGGAACTCGGTCACAGCGGTTCGGTTGGACATTTTCTTCCTCTGTATATTCTCTGATGGCTGTAGAGGGAAGGACAAAGATAATGGTTGGGATTACAGTGACAGAGGGAATGGCCCTGATCCCCTCAGTAATATCTCATGATGTGAGCGTCAAAGGTGCACAGCTCTCGTCCCTTCCATTGACTAGGAGTGGAGAGTTATCACCTGAAGGTAAATAGGCTCCCGTAAAGTCAATGGAGATGCAGCAGTGTACACTACCTGAAGGTCTAGCTCAGGATGTGTCTTGATGAAATGCCGTGTGAAGGATGGAGCAAAGTGCAACCCCAACACAACACTTCTAGCCAAGATGGATCCCCTCTCACTTCAAACCGCAGATTCTGAACTTGGGCATGAAACTAAAATGATAACACTGCCTGATATCCACTTTTGGCGGAAATATGACATAGTGTTACTCGGTACCTGTGTGAGAGCTCCTCTGTAATGATTGCATGCAACACCACCCAGGCAGCCTGCTGCCTGCTGATGGATTGATTGATTGGGTCATTTACAGCTCTAACTTTATGTGTGTGTGGGTCCCTGGCAGTCAGGAAACTTGGCTCTGCCACCGACCTACTCTGTGATCTTGGGCCAGTCACTTCCCTCCCTGTGCCTCTGTTTCCACTCCCTACACTGCTCTGCCTTCTCTGCTAGGACTGGGAGCTCCTTGAGGGTGGGCTTTGTCTGGTTATGTGTATGTTCTTGTCCCCGGCCAACAGCATCTGTTTTTAGCTGGCAGGAGAGGGGAGCAGCGGATCCAGCACTAGAGCAGGAGAGTTGGTTCTAATCCCACTGACCTTCTCCATGTCCTTGGGCTGGATCAAGAGAAACAGGCTTTGGCTGGGAGCTCCAACCCAATGTCCCCAGTTGAAGGCACTAGTATGTTTAATACATACGCTGGGGATCTCCAGCTTTGCCACTTCCTCCGTTTTACCGTCCTGAAAGTGTCCCTTTGAAACAGAAATAAGCGCCATTGCAACAGAGTGAATGTGCTTTTATTGGGCAATATTAATGTTCCCATTCCGGCTTACACCTACATTTCCAGGAGGGGCTGGTGAGATATTCTGTGCTGAAATTATAACAAAAGGAAATTGGGTTTTCTACTGAAAAAGTTTTCATGCAAAGTCTCCGTTGTCCTAGAAATACAATATAGATATTGGAAAACTGAAAACATTATTTTCCCTAGCTTCAACAGTTTTTACCTGAAATCACCTGGTTTTCAATAAACAGAAAAAGAAAAGTTTTGGTTCTAACAATTTCTATTTATTAAATTTGCTCAGTAGATTAATACCCAAACCTATAATCCAAACACCAAATTTACTGTGTTGGTC